>NC_056746.1:843118629-843131129 GCF_019279795.1 Protopterus annectens
TTCTAACAGATACAAAACTTATTCAAAAATAGATAGGGTCTTTATTTCTAACCAGATGGTAACAGATTTAATTAATTCCAAAATCATTTCATGTCCTATATCTGATCATAATTCAATTGTTTTTGAAATCATGATAAAAATACTCATAATGTTCAGATCAAAAGGATACCAGCATACTTAACTCAACTAAAAGACTATAAAGAATATATACTTTCAGAAGTAAAACATTTTTAGACATAAATAACACTCCTGAAGTCTCCATTGTTTATGTTTGGGATGCCTTAAAATCATATCTATATGGACAAAGTATCAGATGGTATAATAATAAAAGGAAATCTTGGGATAAGGAATTGTTAGATATTCAAAGTAAATTAGACTCTTATAAACATAATAATAAAGAAAATATTATGGACAAGAAAGTTATTGAAGAAATAAACAAACTAAATGAGAAATACAAAGAAATTTTAACTCATAAAGTTAAAATAACTTTAGAGAATACAAGTTTTGTCTTATTCAATAAGCCCCAAATACTTACATAGACTTAAAAATAAAACAAAAGGTTGAATAAACAAAACCATATCAAAGAAATCTTTTCTCTAAGGAAAAGAAGAATGTTTCTAGTATACCAGAAATACTAGATGAATTTAGAAATCACTTTCACAAAATTAACCATAATAATATTAACATGGAACCTAAAGATAAAATAAAGGAGTTTATAACCACAAATATGAATAAAAAGCTTAATAAACAACAGATTAAACTATTGGACAAGAGTATTTCATATACAGAAGTTATTACACAAATAAATAAGCTTAAATCAAACAAAGCACCGGGTAATGATGGTATTATACCAGAGATATATAAAATCCTTTCTAAAAATACATATTCATTAATACATAAGGTTTTTATTTTGGCCCAAACTGAGTTAATAACCCCCCATCTTGGCAATATACATTTCGCCAATTTTAAAACCTAATAAAGATCCAACTAGATGTTCTTCATATCGGCCCATCTCATTACTTAATGTTGATTTATAAAATGTTTATGAATATCTTTGCTGATAGATTGAAGACAATCATTCCCGGCATTATAGATATAGATCAGACAGGCTTCATTGTAAATAGAAATACTTTTGATAATATAAGAAGAACTTTAACATTAATAGATTTTGCAAATAGGAAAAAGAAAGATTTAACACTTATTAGTCTTGATATAAGTTCAGCATTTGATTCAGTAAGTTGGGACTATCCGTTTACCTTAATGAAGTGCACAAACTTCTCGGATGCATTTGTAAATCTAATTGAACATTTATACAAAGGAACGTTGGCTTATATTAAGGTAGGAACATATGTTTCACAAAGAATACCCATTCTTAAAGGTACAAAACAAGGATGTCCACTTTCTCCACTATTATTCACTTTAGTAATGGAGCCTTGGGCTAATTTGATCAGAAACAGTACTGACATAGAGGGTTTTGAAATAGATGAAAATACAACATCCAAAATTCAACTTTTGCAGATGATGTTCTAATTACATCAGCAGGATCTAATTCTTCTATACAGTCTCTATTTGATAACATGATGAATTTTAAAAGTATTTCTGGTTTAATATTCAATGAAGAAAAACTAAAATACTACCTATATATACACGAAAAAATATTCTCATTAGTGATTTTACTAAATATGTACCCAATTCAGGTCAGATAACTTATTTAGGTATAATACTATCTAAAGATATTAAATCTATTATATATAATAATTATAATACCTGTTTTCTTAATATACAAAATCTTTTAATACCTGGAATAATATATTTTTACTATGGAGGAGAGACTTACAATTATTAAAATGATAATATTCCCCAAGATTTTATACTTAATACAATCAATAATACTTCCACCTACAAAAATAATTATCAAGAAACTGAACACACTAATGTTAAATTTCTTATGGGCACCTAATAGACCTAGGATTGCATTAAAGAAACATACTAATAGCTGGTCTCAAGGGGGTATTTATTTTCCAGACTTTAATTTATATACTATCTATTCTATTGTAAAAGTTATTACTTTATTAATAGATCAGTCATATGTCACAAAATGGAAAGATTATTGGGAGCTAATTAGTATACACTTCATGAAAATCTCCTTAACACATAAAAATATGATTGTAAATAACTCCATGTTATGGTTACTAAAGGAATTTTGTACTTCACCTATTACACCTAAACATATGGTTTGTTACTCATTAAATATTATTATTAGTTATCGTAACTTTATATTCATGCACCCTAAGTATAGGGAATGGAATTTTATTGTATTTCCTATAATGTATACTCAGGGTATGCTTTTGTCATCTACTTCTGAAGGAACTCATTTAGCTATAGATAATGATCTAAAGTACTGGTATCAGTTGATATCTGATAATAAAGTTAAAAATCTAGATTTCTTAAAACAAGAATTTGATCTAAGAGAAACTTGCTGGTTAGAGGTTCAGACCTTTAGACAACATCTCATTAATAAAATAGATTTAATGTCTATAACTGTTAAAGAATCTATTCCAACACTGATTGATTACTTGATATTAAATTTACAACATAAAGTTTCTGATAAAGGTAAACTTTCATACATACATAAAGTTATCAGACAAGAAACTTTTACAGTGTGGATTCATACTGGAATTATTTCACTTCTATTAATGGGGACCCACCAAATCAACAAGATAAACAATATATATTGGAATCTGCTTATAGAACTACATCTTCCATTGTCTGGAGACTTTATACATGGAAATTTTTACATAGATCTTTTATACACCTTTGATGATGAATAAAATAAATAATAAAGATAATCTATTTAAGAGATGTAATGTAGAAATTAATGCTGACTGGGCTCATATGTTTTATGACTGTATAAAATTGAAAGAATACTGGAAGTCAATTAATGAATTTTTGCAGGCTCTTTTTACAGATAATTTCATTATTTCTAAATCTCTTATATTATTCAACACACCTGTACCTCAAAGTGTTAAAAAGGTTAAGCTTCCCTTGTTATGGTCTATTCTAGCAGTGGCTAGGAAAATAATAACTAGAAATTGGATTTCAGATACACCTCCTTCGTTCAATGAATTTAAAAATATAGTGTGCCATATGGAAATAAACACAATTAGGACTAGAACAAATAGAAAAACATCTTATTTTATTGTATGGGATAATTTACAAAATTTGTTAAAAAAAATTTTAATTTCAATAGCATGGTATTTTAGTTTAATTAATTGATCTGATTGTAGTGGATGTCTTTGTAAATACTTTAGTTCTTTTGTTGAATATTATAATAATACCTATTTTTAATTACTTGTATAAAATTGTTATGATATTTCTCTTGTATGTTAAAACAATAAACCTGTTTTGAAAAAAAAAAAAGAAAAAGTTAACAATTGTCTTGCCTGTGGAAAGCAAATACCTCACAGAGATTTTCATTCTTACTGCATCACCTGTTTAGGCCCAGACCACGACATTCCTCGCTGTTGGTTTTGTGCCTTGTTTAATGCCTAAACTATTTGTCGTCGGACTATCCTTGTTGCTAAATTCTTTCGCTCTCAATCTCCATATTCTGAAATGGCTTTGGTATGCCATCCGACTACCGATCTTCTGAAAAAACGTAAGGATAAAGACAGAGACAGACCACATAGGTCCAAAACTGCCGACGACACTTCAGTTAAGCTAGTCGCCAGTCCACCAGTACTCAGTGAGGTGCCTTCGCAGCCCCTGATACTTGCCTCTGCTGAGACCCATTCGGAGTCTGGTATGCTGTAAGATGCTTCTTCGATTATGGAACCTGCAGATGTCTCTACCTTGGATGGGTCTGGAGCCGCTGTGCAGGCACCAGGTTCTGAGGGTATATTCCGACCTTTTAATGTTTGTATTAAACTGAATACTTAATTTCATAGTAAAACGGCTGAGTTTTTCAGGCCCAGAGTTTGCCCTAGGCCTAGAAAACCGATGACCAAAGCGCATGCTCAAGCTCCCATGCCACAAAAACAAATGCTTAGAATGGCTGAAGACCTTATAACTCTATATAGGGGAAGCCAGCCTTCCCCCTCTAAAAGACAAAGAATTGATTTCCCTTCTGATTCAACAGACCATGAGTCCAATGACTCTGATCCCTCTGATTAACAGGATATACCCTTATCTACCTATGAGAATTCAGATGTAGAGGATTCCATTCCCTCTGCCTCTCCTCCAGAGGATTTTTCTTTTGGTGAAACCTTGCATATCTTGAGTGCATTTCCGCTGGGAATGCCAGGACTACCCACAGTCCAAAAAGAGACTCAGAAATTTTAGACTTGCCTCAGCACAGGCCTCTAGCTATACCCCCTGTCCTGGATATTGTAGATGATGTTTTCATGGAATCCAGTCTTACTCCTGATACTTTGCCACCAGCTCCTAGAAAGCCTGACACATACTACAGGGTACCTGACTCTCACAAATTTCCCTTTAAGAATCCCACTGCGGATCCAGAGACCATTTCCCAGGGACCTAAAGGTATTAAGGCTGCTACAGCCAAAAATCCTACCCCTTTGGACAGGGATTTGAGGGCTTTAGACAGATGGGGGCAAGAAGATATATCCTCTGCAACTCTTGCCATCAGGGCTTTAAATTGCCAGTTTCACATGTTGAAGTACCAGCTGCATATTATGGAACTAATTAAATAAAAAATGTTGCTTCCAGATTTTGCAGAAACTAAAGATTTACAAGAGTTAATGCATTCTGCAAACTAAGTCAGTAAACATAATTTGCAGTGTGGTTTTGATGCCTTGGAAGGATCTTGCAGGGCTGCTGTCACTGGATCTGTACTCAGAAGGCATGCTTGGCTGAAGGAACAAATCATGCCAGACCATGTCAAAGCAAAATTACTAGATGCTCCATTAAGCCAGCAATGTTTGTTTGGCACAAAAGCAGAAGAGGTTCTTAAAAAGATGGAGTTAAAAGCTAAATCTATGCAAAGAAATTAAACCTGTGTAAAAGCAGAGTATTTCCAGATGGTTATGTCATGCTTTTATCTTCAGCTATACCCGCCACAACAAGGCACTTCCAGGCTCATTCTTCTAGAGCAGGGTTATGAGTCTCACAAGGGATAATTGGCTAGGCTTAAAATGGCTCACAAAGGCAATTAGCCTAGTACTAATCTATGAACCTATAAACTGTTAAAGATTTTTTACAGGTACAGCCACCTAGATTCAGTAGGCATTGGCCTTCTAAAAACTGGCCCTTTCCAGTCCCTACCAGGTCTTCTCAACCCAAACCCAGGGGCAACAGACCACCAAGGCTACAGTCTTGGGGTACGCAGAGATCTAAACAATGGAGTACTCCCCCCTTAAAAACAGTGAGTGGTAAGCCATCCCCTTATGGAAACAATTCACAATGACTTGTCTATCATCCTTCCCCAGTACTTGCACCCCTAGGAGGAAAACGCGCCCTGCATGCAAAAAACTGGATGTCCATTACCCAGGACTGATGGGTCCTAAATATTGTATCCCAGGGATACAGATTCTACTTCCACTCACTGCCAACCCCAAGCGGGTTGCCAGACCTTCCTCCACATCAGTGGGCAGAGGCTCAAAAGCAAGTACTTTCTCTTCTCAATATCAGGGCTATTCTACCTGTTCCAGTAGAGCAAAGAGGACAGGGTTTCTACTCCAAACTGTTCCTACTGCCCAGAAAAGAGGGCTCTTGGCGCCCTATTCTGGACCTGCCCATTCTTAACACCTTCCTGGTGGTGGTCCCAAAATTCAAAATGCTTACACTATACAACAGCTGCTTCCTATGCTAGACAAGGACTCCTAGCTAGTCACCCTAGACCTAAAAGAAGCTTATCTGCACATCCCCATAAGGGAATCTTGCAGGAAATATCTATGTTTCAGGGCAGGCTCTTTGCACTATCAGTTCTCTGCACATCCCTTTGGCTTGTCTACTGTGCCCAGGGTATTCACAAAGTGCCCGGCTCCAGTCATTACATACGGCAGGCAGAGAAATATTAAAATTTATCCATACTTGGACGATTGCCTGATTCAGGCGGACAGTCAGGAATTGCTACTTCAGCACCTGGCATTTGTAAAGAGACTTCTAACTTCTCTGGGTTACACCATCAGTGAAAAGAAATCACATCTGGTGCCCAGCCAAAAGATTGTATTCCTGGGAGCAAGCTTGAATGCAACTTCCCAGATGGCATTCCTTACTCCAGAAAAGCAGGTTTATTTGACAAACTACTTCAAACTAATGGCCACCAGAACCCGGCTATCTGCAAGAAAAATACTGCAAGCCCTAGGGTTCATGGCCTCATGCATTCTACTAATTTGATATGCAAGATTGCATATGAGGAAACTTCAGTGGTACTTAAAAAGTCTCTGGTGCCAACATTCTCAGGACCTGGAAACAATTATTCTTATCATTCCTTGTCTAAGGACAGAGTTCCTTTGGTGGGCAGAGGCTTGCAACCACAGCAAGGGACTCCCATTCACTCAATCCCTCGCCACCCAAACCCTGACTACAGACGCATCAGACTATGCATGGGAGGCTCACATGGCTGGCAAATGCATTCAAGGCAAATGGAGCCCAGGACAAATTCACCTACATATCAATCAAAAAGAAATGTTAGCTGTACAGAATGCTCTGACAGCCTTCAAATACCTTATCCTTCCAGGACAACTCTTGATAAGACAACACCACAGTTATGTGGGTACATAAACAAGGAGGGGGGAAGTCATTCTTACCCGCTCTGCAGGTTAGCCATGGCCCTGTGGAACACAGCCTTGAGCAACCAAGTGCACCTGCAAGCTTAATTCCTGCCAGGCAAACAAAATTCACTGGCAGACGACTTAAGTAGAAATCTACTGGATCCACACGAGTGGAAACTGGAACCCAGCTCATTCAAACTTCTAACCCACAGGTGGGGAACAACAGAGGTGAACCTCTTTGCCTCCCCCCAAAACCATCAATTGCGCAAATTTTGCACCAGATATCCCCACAGCCAAGCATGGAAAGTGGGTGCCCTATCCTTTACATGGGAAAATCTCTCAATTTATGCCTTTCCCCCTCTGCCCCTCCTCTCAAAAGTACTATTCAAGATCGATCAGGACAAACCAAGGACAATCCTTATTGCACCAGACTGGCCCCGCCAGCACTGGTACCCACTCCTACGCAATCTGGCAGCAGTGCCACCCTGGCACCTTCATCAGACCCCCCTCCCTGCTGTCCCAGCAGGAGGGACAGATTTTGCATCCTCAGCTGCAAACCCTGAACCATGCAGCCTGGCTTATTCCCTGAATACACCACCAGCAACCCTCAGCAGACAGGCGTTGGACGTCATCCTTGAGGCCAGAAGGCCTAGTACTAGGAAATCCTTTTCAGAAAAATGAAAAAGATACTTTTCTTGGAGCCAGTCCCAAGGAAAGGACATAGCCGTGCCCACCTTACCTCAAATCCTAGATTACCTAGCAGAGCTGCTCCACAAAGGCCTATCCTTCTCTTCTATTAAGATTCATTCTTGAGCCATCTCAGCTCATTATAATATTGAGCCACCTCTCTTTTCTCACCCTCTGGTCAAACAGTTCCTGAGAGGCGCTAGCAATTTAAGGCCCCCGAGGAGAGCTCCCACCCCTGCCTGGGACCTTAACTTTGTACTAGAGAAACTCACGCTTCCCCCTTTTGAGCCTGCTTCTAAAGCACAGTTAAAATTCCTCTCTTGGAAAACAGCCTTACTTCTAGCCATCACTTCAGCAAAAAAAGTGTCTGAGTTACAGGCACTAATGGCTGTTGAACCCTTCATTATTTTCCATGCTGACAGGGTTTCCCTCAGGACTAACCCATCTTTTATGCCCAAGGTGGTATCCAGTGTGGCTCTACACTAATCCATCCATTTTCCAACTTTTTTCCCCTAATCCTCAGGGTAAAGGGGAAAGGATCCTGCACTCCCTGGATGTGCACAGACAACTCAGGTTCTGCCTTGACAGGACTAAGCCTTTCAGAAAATCTGACCAGCTGCTAGTCAACTTTGCTACAGGGGCAGAGAGGGCAAGGTAATTTCAAAGCAAACCATTTACAAATGGATAGCACACTGCATCCATTTCTGCTACAAACACCATGGAAAATCTACCATACAGGGGATCAGAACTCATTCCACTAGCGCTACCTCAACCTCTAAAGTATTTCTCAGGGGAGTCCTTACCAGGGACATCCTGGAAACTGCAACCTGTAGTTCTGTACACACTTTAACCAAGCATTACCACTTACCTGTCTTTTCTAAATCCAGCGCTGGATTTGCCACAGCATTCTTACAAGGCCTGCTAGCCAGCCCTACTATTACTTGACTGCCTCCACCCTTCCTCACCTTTGGGAATCAACCCAAGTGTGATGACTGCAACAGTGAAACACGAAGAGCATAGTACAGTTGTGTACACTTACCATAAATGTAGATGTTCGAGTGTATTCACTGTTGCAGTCCTGGTTACCTTCCCTCCACCCCCCCCCCCCCCGGCTCTTCTATGCTTTCTTTCTATCCTCGTTTTGGCCTTATCTTATGGCTAGTGTATGTACTTTTTACTGGAAGTGTTCCACACCATGTAATTGCTTCCTATTTTGGGGACTCCTGACATCTGGGGCAAGAAAACTGATGTAATGGCATCGGCTGCATGTTTTATATCCCTGACGACCTGGCGACAGCATCCAACGCAGAAATCCCAAGACTCTGGTATTCAGGCCAACTGAGTGCTTCCTGCAGGCAGATAACCCAAGTGTGATGACTGCAACAGTGAATACACTCAAACATTTACATTTATGGTAAGTGTACACAACTGTCTTCTTCTTTTGGCTTTTCCCGGTTAGGGGTCGCCATAGACGATCACCTATCTGCTCATGACTGGCAGTGGAGTTTTACGGTGTTGAGTTGCCAGCCCGGCGCCCAACCTTCCACAGAAGGCACGCACACGCACGCACTCATGCCTAGGGCCAATTTAGAGTGTCCAATCCACCTACAGCATGTCTTTGGGATGTGGGAGGAAACCGGAGCACCCGGAGGAATCCCACGCAACCACAGGGAGGACATGCAGACTCTGCACAGAAGGCACCCCAGTCGAGAATCGAACTGGAGAACCTCTTGCTGTGAGGTGGCAATGCTAACCGCTGCATCACTGTGGCTGCCCCTAAGTGTACACAACTGTACTTTATTTTATTTTACATTTGTTTACCGGGAAAGTCTGACTGGAACGAGGTCCATTTACAGCAGAGGCCTGAGGAGAAAAGCTCCAATAACAACACAATTTCAACAAACAAAAAAACAATTCTATCCAGTGGTATATATACAATCAGAGATATTTTGTACATTAGTTTGTTCTAAGCATACTTAGCTTATACATAGTAGACCCTGGATGTCAGTATTGGTAGAACAAAGCATACATTGAATGATGCAATCAAAAACTGATGCCATTAAGGAGACATCTCACAGGATAAACATAATTTGCAAGGTAGTAGGCCCTGAAAGGGAGTATTAGAGTACTGTATATTAGGTATGGTAAGCAGTGAAGAGAGGATGGTGGCAAGATTAGGAGGAGAGCAGGAAAGCATTTATGTGATGCGAGGACAGAGCCATGATTGCAAGAGGTGTGACTTAAGTGACTTCTTGAGAAGTGAGATGGATGTTGCTGAGGAGATATTTTGTGGGAGGTTATTCCATTCCCTAGTGATGGTGTGAGAGAAAAGACCTTTCCCTGCAGTGTTATTGGCTTTGGATATGCAGAGCAGGGTTTTGTTGAATGAGCATAGAGGACGATTTGCTGAATATTGGTTGGTTTAGGGCTGGGGTTTTGTGGGGGCTCCTTATGTTGAAGGTGAGTACTAGTTGGTGATATCTAATTAGCTGTGGGGGTTCTAACCACTGTAGTTGCTTTAGGGCAAGAGAGTGATGACTTCTAAAAGTGGAGTTATTGGTAAATTTTGCAGTTTTATTGTAACATGACTCTAGTTTGTCTAGGTCTGTTTTCCTGATATGAATTAGGATTGGTGATGCATACATTAGGGTAGGCAAGAGGTGGATGTGCTTGGTCAGATAGGAACTGTGTTCATATAAAGTTCCTAATTTTTTATGTACCTTTGTAATGGTTTGTGGGATATGGACATCAAAGTTAAGATCCTTATTTATTTCAACCCCGAGTAGCTTAGTATGGGGGTGGGGGAGATTGTAGTTCCGTTTTTGGAGGTAATAGTGAAGGAAGGAGGTGTGGATTTGGATTTATTGGGGGTAAAAAGGAGTAGTTTGGTCTTATTGGGGTTTAAGATAAGTTGGATATCAGTAATCCATTGTTCTACAGAGCAGAAGGATTCTTGGGTAAGCTTTTGAAGAGTGGTTATGGATGGGGCTGAGCAGATTAGTGTGGAGTCATCTGTGTACTCTGAGTGATCCATGCAGGGTGGAAGTATGTAGTTTGTTGGTGAAAATGGTGAATAGTAGAGGACCCAGTATTGATTCTTGAACGCCTATAGTGGTTGGAAGTAGAGGTGATAGTATACCTTGCCATTTGACTGATTGTTTTCTATCAGAGAGATAGTTTTTGAACCAGGAAGTAGTGGAGGAGGTGAAGGACATGGAAGATGAAGTGTCTAAGAGTAGGTTATGGGAGACATGTCAAATGCTTTTGATAGATCTATGAATATGGCTGATACAAAGTTTTTGTTTCTTAGTTTGTTAACCTGATTGGTAAAGGAGAGAAGAGCAGTAGTTGTACTGTGGTTTGGGCGGAAGCCATGCTGTGTGGGGGAGAGGAGATTGTGAGGTTAAGAAGTGCATTACCTGGGTGTGAATACATTTCTCCAGAAGCTTGGAAAGGGAGGATAGGATAGCAATTGGTCAGTAGTTTGATAGTTCATAGGAGTTGCCACCTTTGTGAAGGGGAATAATATATGACACTTTCCATAGTTGGGGTATATAAGTTTCTTGTATAGAGTGGTTTATAAGAATTGAGACAGGGTAGGCTACTGACTCTGCAGCTAATTTTAGGAAATTAGTGGGTAGACCATCTGCTGTGAGAGTGGTGGGTTTTAGTTTAGAGAGTAGTTTTCTAACTGTGGAGGTTGGTACAGCTGAGAGTGTAAAGGTGGGTATGTTAGTTTGATCTATATTTGGGGTGAAGTTGGAGTTATTGTTGGTTAGCTGGGTAGATAATGAGAGGATAGATTCAGTGAAGTGATGGTTAAATTGAGAAGGTATGCTGTCATCATCAGAATTGTTGTTGGGAGCTGGGGTGATACTTTTTCTGGGTTTTAGAAGGGAATAGATAGTCTGCCAGAACTTTTGGGGGTTTTTGGAATGTTTGTTTTGGAAGTCTAGGAAGTAGTTTTGTTTATCCATTTTGTTAGTTTTTTGGCCTGATTCCGAAGTTTTTTATATTTTTGTCTTTCTTGTATAGTGTTATTCTTTTTCCAATTCTTCCATGCATTGTCTCTGGCTTTTAGTAAGGCTTTTGTTGTCCTATTTAGCCAGGGGGCATAGTTAACTTTAGTTCTAAGTTTCCTGATGGGAGCTAGTATATTTAGAACATTCATAAAAGTAGCATTGAAAAGCTCAACTGCCTGGTCTAATGGTAGAGTTTTTAGTGGGTTCCAGTCACATTGCTGTAACATGCTGTTAAGAGTTTGTGGATTTACCTTGTGCTCATGTATAGTTTCCTTGAACAGTATGGGTTTGGGTATGTTTGCTTTTTTACGAAGGAGGAATGTGGGGCAGTGGTCACTCAGTGTATCAGGTAAACAGCCCACATAATTTTCTTTGGGGAGATTAAAGTCCAATCGAGAATGGAGGTTCTTTTGGATTTTTTGTCAACTCTGGTGGGTTCTTGGATTAATTGTGAGAATCCGAATAAGTTAATATGGTTTCTCACCCTCTTTCCTGTGCAGGCCTTATCTTGTAGTAGTGCTGTCATCCTTGTAAGTCTGTGCTACACGGCAGCATTTTCTGTGGAGGAAATTCGGAACATAACAAGCAGGACTGGATAATCTTTAGCCCAAGAAAATCTAAGGGCTGGGCATGGTCAGGGCCTAACTGAGGTGCTAGGAATAGTTTTAGCTTCTGGAAGGCACAGTCCTATGATGTGCTGCAGTTAGAACTTGCATTCCTCTGATGTAGCAGTTGTGTGAGTACTTCACATAACTATTGTTTCTTACATGCCCCTTTGACCGGTTATCTAACCCAAGTCTAAGTGTCTCACAGTAGTGTCACCCTGTATTACTGATAGGGGCACCAACTGTACTCTCTTCTAAATGACTGCTACTTGGGCATGTCATTTCAATAGCAGTTATTAAAAACACAAAGGATTGTACTGAAGTACTCTTCTTCCCAGCTGTCCCTTTCATTGAGTATCTCTTGTTTTGCCACACAAGGTTTTCTGTCCTAACCCATTTCTCCATCAGTGTACCCCATTTTCCTCTCAGTCACACCACAGTTATCCACCATG